>NC_067235.1:35092500-35095000 GCF_019924925.1 Ctenopharyngodon idella
TACAGACGGAGACACTCGCACCTGCAGCAGAGTGTGTGAGTGTGTGTGCATTTTAAATGTTCTACACACACACACACACACACACACACACTAAACCATTTCAAAGCGGAAGTCAGTGAGACTGGCTGCTGTCGAACACTAACCTCATCCTGACACACACTCCTTCATTTCTCGTGCACTTTCTCATATCTCTCTCCTTTATCTGCTCTCCTCTCAGAAACACCTTCTCTCTGATATCATCAGTGTGTGTGAGAGACACTTCACCTGCTCGTGCTCGAGGATATGCGTGTGTAAACAGGCACAACACTAATATATGTACATGATATACATCAACACACACTCCTGTTTCATTTACATCCGTGTGTGTGTGTGTGTGTGTGTGTGATACACTATTTGGCATGCAAATTCAAAGTTTGTCACTTGACTCATTTTCGGAAGCAGAAGTGGAAACGCGCGTTCAACACGAAAAAGGAAGAAGCGCGTTAAATATGATCGAGTCCATCAGCAGCCGCGGCCGCTCGCCCGGTCAGTCAGTCATGCCCACCTTCATCAGCACACGGGCGCGCGCAAGGCGGGCGTGCACGCGCGCAGAGTCCGGCCCGCGCCCTCCCCACCCACTCCAGCGGCCCTCCGCCGCCCGCAGAGCCAATCACCCGCGGCCGCTGGAAGTAGGACAAGCCGCTTCCTGGTTGCGGGTTTAAGGAGGAGCCGCCGGAGTCCGTCAGGAGCGGGTCAGAACCGGCGCAGAGACACCGGGCAGATAACAGCCGCTACAGGAGACCCGTGCGCGCGGACGCGTCACATTGAGGAAGTGCGCGCTCGGTCAGGTGGGACGCAGCGGGGGAAACTCAGGTGACACCGGCTCAGGTAAAGCACTTCTCCTCCGTACAGCGCGGAAGAGGCGAATGCGTTTACTTAATCGATGTATTCTGCCGTTTCACCGTCTTTCGCTCTGTTCTTTTCACTCCGTTTAATTTTATTGATCCTCATCACCGCGGGGTCACGAGAGGACGTACACGTCACGGGTTCTCGGTAACTCCTGTGTGACGTGTCTAAGATATTAACTGTCAAACGACCCCGGTTCCTTCATCGGAAATGATCCGCTGTAAGTTTCATTCATTCATTCGGTGTGATTATTGCGGCTTTTACCTGCGCGCGCGCGCGTGTATCTGACAGGTGAGTCCGCGCGCTGTCACGCAAAACCCGCATTGGAATAACGACTCGACTTCGCTTTGATAGAAGTTTGTTTTAATAATGAGGCTTTTGAGGCGGAATTCTCCTCGCTGAGACTCGCCTGTGCACGCGCGGACGGACCGGCTGAACCCGCTGAACCGGATCCGCTCGTGATCGGAACGCCTTTAACTGGAAAACTCCTGAAGCTGCTGTTGTTTGTGTTTGACAGACCGCAGTTTTTTGTTTTTAATTAGTCCTGTAGTTCAATTAGACTCTCACCTGCTGATAATAATTAATTCTCCGACCCCCCCACCCCTCACGGCCGTTGTCATGGTAACTTAATTACTCAGGTAATTCGGTCGGTCGGTGACGCGGTTCCTCCGCTGAACACACATCAGACCCACCGAACGAGTCACTGAATCCTCTGAAATCAGGATGATTTAACCCTGTACAGCCTGACAGAAAAATACATTCATATATATAAAAAATGGAAGTTTAATGATAAATCTAGTGTAGTATATTGTATGATATTTGATCCTTCAGGCTTTTATGGCGTTTATAGTCTGATATAGTGATGATAAAGAGTTTAGTTTTATTCAGAGGCTCAAACTGAGCAAAAATATGCAGTTTGATGCAAATGCTGAAGTTTATATGACATTCTGAAGCTTGTAATGTAAAGCATTGAGATCTTTATAACAGGACACTCTGAAAATGTTGGGTTAAAAATGGACAGATCCAGCAATTGGGTTGTTTTAACCCAGCGGTTGGGTTAAATGTTGACCCAACATGCTGGGTAGTTTTATTTAACTCAACTATTGTTTAAAAATGACTATATTGCTTGCTTAAAATGAACCTGAAATATTTATTTATATGTTTAATAAATGAACATTTATTAATAAATGTAATAAATGTTTATTGTTTAATTATTAAATTGCTTATTAATAAATGTTCACCTTTTGATTATTATTGTTTCCTCTAGTAATTACGTGTCTGATTTTTAATTTCCAACATATTTTGTGTTCATTTTAAGCAACAATACAGTAATTTTTAAACAATAGTTGAGTTAAATAAAACTACCCAGCAAACATTTAACCCAACCGCTAGGTTTGTCCATTTTTAACCCAACTTGGGTTGTTTTTAACCCAGTGTTTTTAGACTGTATAGCAGATACATGCATATAAATATCAATATCTGCCAATAATGTCTCAGTAAAATGATATTTAAACGCTTAGTTTTATGATCAAACTCTGTAGTTTTAAAACACACACTGCAATACAATGATGATTGAGACATGAACAAATAAACCTTATTTCATACTCATGATTTT
>NC_067235.1:35100000-35110000 GCF_019924925.1 Ctenopharyngodon idella
CTCTGAGGGTACAGAAAAGCATCAGTCAGAGATGTGAATGTTCTTTAAATGTAGAGCAAATACAAATGATAATTTCAAGAATAGGGAGAAAATCATTTTTGCTGTGGTTTGTATATCGAAAGCATCAGAGTTGTGAAGAGCCGTCAGACGCCCTCTGTGGGTCGTTCTCGTTCTTCTCCTCACAGAAACGGCTGAATCAGGAAAGATATTTGATCGTGACACAAGCTTCGCTCACTGCTGAATCTGTCCAGTGTTGGTTTGATCATCTGTTTACTGAAGATGAAGCTTCTGAGATGTGTTTCGTGAGACGTTTGTCTGTCAGTGACTCATTTGTTCTGTGTTTTGACGGGTTTCAGTGTGGAATACAGCTTTTAATTCACTCTCTAATATTCCTTCATTATGTTGATCTGTTCTCATGATTGAGATTTGTGTGTTTCTGCTGATATCTTTTACTCATTGTGCAGCACTTCAGTAAACATTGACTGAAATAACCTCTTTAATGCACCGTGAACGAACATGAAAATGAGTGTTTTTATTAAATATCATTAACAAAGTTAAATGCTGTGAGAAGATATTGCTTTAATGCGTTTTTCCAAACTCAGATCACCATTCTCAAAATAGTTCTCGGTGATCACTTTGTAAACAGTTTTCATTCATTTCACACAAATTGCAAATCATGTGAACCATTTTCTCAAAACACGACGCACAAAGTTCTCAGATGTTTTCATAATAGTTCATACATCCAACCAAACCTTTCATATATCAGGAAAAAAATAATCACAGCTATTTTTATTGGCTTTACACATTCATTTGTTCAAACACAACAAACAAAACTCTGGAATTTGTCATATTATCAAACGCTGTTTTCAATTAGTCCTGAACTGAGATCTGCTTGATTAATAATACACACAACACCGGACATTCAGTTTTCCCAAATGTTTACACGTTTATCACAGTTGCATTATGTCATAGGGAAAATATAAATATAAATAGAGCAAGAAAATATGCAAGAGAAGGGAAAAATAAAGAGGTGTGGGTAGAGGAAGGGTGTAATGAGGAGGAAAGGAAGAGTGGAAGAATGAGATCAAATATGAGGAGAGAGGAGGAAGTAAAAAAGAAATTCAAGATAAAATACTTTGACACAATGTTATGTTTGAATCTACATATAAACTAATTTTATAATTATCTGTAGTTTCAAAGCTGTTGAGATCATTGAAGAACTTTTGCCCGGCAGTTTGTATATTCTCAAATGTCACGGTGGAACAACTGCAAATATTTTATTATCAACTGACAAGGTAATAATGTTAAACCTGATACTGTAACGAACATCCAGAGGATCTGTAGATCTCTCTCAGATACTGATAAAAACAGCTCATTTCAAGTGTACAGTCAAAGCAAAAATTACTTAGATATTTTTGATATATTTTTACTAGTGGGTTCAGGACACTATAGTTCATTTCTGTAAGTGAGGATAGCAAAATAAAGTAAACTGTGACATGTTATACCCAAAAGTTCTTCATACAGTGGACTACCAGTAAAACTGATAAAAGTTTGGAGCCAAAAATTATTCAGACACTTTGACCTGACCATGTTTAGTGTTATCTGACATAATTAAGATTCATTTCACAGTTTAACTCTGAGATCTTGTCATATTTTATTACCATTTGTTTTTTAAACTTTAGTGAATAAACTGAATTAATGAATGAAATGTTCAAGGTGTTTGGTGTATAAAGTACTCGAAAACCATACTTGAGTAAAAGTGTAGATATCTTACCAGAAAATGACTTTGGTAGAAGTTAAAGTCACTGTTCAGAATGTAATTTGAGTCAAAGTTTTAAAGTGTGTGATATTTTTTGTACTTAAGTACGAAAAGTATTTTTTTGATATTAAACGTACTTAAGTATTGAAAGTAAAAGTACAAGTAAATGTAAAATACAAAAGAAGCAAAAAAACATATTATTAAAAATTGTTCTATACACAGTTTGAGCAGCAAGATTGTGTTCAGTTTTAACTCTTTCTTACATTTTGTTTCTCTGAATTAAAAAAATGTCTAAATGTTTATTGTAATTTTTAAATATAAAAAATACTAATATATTAATTATACATTGATCATTCATGTTAATTCATAGTGCATTATAACTAATGTAAGAGACAACTTTAAAATGTTAAAATGTAAATGTTGAAATTAACAATGAACAATACTTTTATTAACCTTATTTAATGTTACAAATGGACTCTTATTGTAAAGTGTTTCCATTTCATATAAATTCAAACAGTCGTGCTTAAAAATTACCATCTTTACACACAAAGTCATAGCATGGGTCTATTATACGTATACTTTCACACATTATTTGACTCTATTTTAGAAAACTTGATGATTATCTAATCAAAATATGTGTTACAGTGCCGATAAAAAAGAACTGAAATACATTTCTGATTTATGTTTCTGATGAGAATACAGTTTAAATATGCAACTTCGCTGGATAATGAATGCACAACAGCGAACAAATGGATATAAACTAATGCAAATGAACGGTAACAATCGTGACATTAAACAGTTGGTGTGCTAATGTTAGCATCCTCTCAGCCTCGACGGCAAACATACTGCTGTTCTCCACTAATGCAGCATCTAGTCAACAAACTAATTAGTAATAATGATATGAAAACATGTACTGTAGTGTACACTGTATAACATACCGTTTTGTAGTCGATGTTTTTTGAAGTGTCCCGCTCTGTGCAGCGCGCAGCCTCACGTCACGTGTCAAAACAAACTCCACGAGCATCAGTGATAGTTTTTATTTCGCCTCTAGAGGTCGCTCTCGGACCGTATAATGACAGCGCACTCTTAACGGACACAACCCGGAGAATGAGATCAACCGCTGCTGTGCGAGCACTTGTTTGCAGTCTGTGTTCTTTATTTTGTAGTAAATAACGAAAATGCTTTGGGAAAATGTATCGGAGTAAAGGTATACATTTTTATTAAGGAAATGTAGTGGAGTAAAAGTAAAAGTTGAAATATAAAAACTCAAGTAAAGTACAGATTCTCCCAAACAATATTTAAGTACTGTAACGAAGTATTATTACTTAGTTACATTACACCACTGGTCTGAATACATTTTGGTTTGAATGTATTTAAAAATATTTGGTTGTACCACCTGACAAAAAAGTTAAAAAAAAAAAAAAAAGAAAGAAAAAAAAGATTTTGAATTGGAAGTGTTAATTTTTGGAAGTGTTAATTTAACACTGGATGTTTTGCTGTGTATTTGTACACAGCAAAACATCCAGTGTTAAATTAACACTTCCAGTGTCACCCGCTGTTTATATAATCGGGTGTGGATTATATAAACACTGGCAATGTTAATTTAACACTAACAGTCTTCATTTAACACTGGAGGTTTTACTGTGTGCATCTACAGCTGAAAGTGTTTTAAAATCATCTGTAGTTTTGATGTTAGTATTTACTTTAAAAGAAAGAAATGCAGAGCTTTATTTTGCAGTGAAGTTGAAGAGTTTGAGCAGTTACTTTACTTTAGAGAACTGTGACTGATGTTAACAAATATAACCTTACTGTAAAGATTTTTGACGAGTTCGTCTCCAGCAAGAATGTTTTCCTAACGTTCCCATTAAGTTGTGAAAACATTATTTCTAAATGTATGTTTATTTAATGTTTTAAAAATGTTTTTCTGAATTTTAAGGGAACATTAACATTGTATCATTCTTCAAACATTATGTGAACGTTACTTTTGAATGTTGTCTGAACGTTCTGAAACAAGTAGTAACATTTAAAAAACGTTAGATGAACGTCCAACAGAATTAATCGCTCCATGAACGAAGTATAAATAATGTTTTTGTGCTAACGTTTTGAGAACGTTATGAAAGACCAGAGAACTTTGAACAAACATTCTGTTAATGTTATTGGAAGAACGTTTGTTCATAACTTTGAGAGAATCTTGGCAGAACGTGTTCTGTGGGTCACGAGGCGGTCTAGAATCACCTGTGCATTGACTTTCATTGTCTCTCAAGACTCCTCGATTTAACCATCAAGAGTTTGTAGGTGGCATTCTTTAAAAGCTCTGTAGAGCAGACGACAAAATCAGTCTGTGTTTTAAAGTCATGTTTCTGCTGAATAGACACACACACACACACACTGCAAAGGCGGTTTCCTGTGTCTTTATCGTTCTCCCACTCTCACCCCATTTCTGCTTCTGTTTACACCAGCCTCCTCCTCTTCCTCTTCTGTGTCTCATCCTCTGGTTTGCTCTCTATGACACATCACTCCCCCTCCTCACTCAATCCACAACTCTGATTTTATGCTTTTCTTCTGTTTTTGACACGAGCTTCCTGTCGTTTCCCCTCTGTCGCTCCTTCAATCTGTCTCTGGATCTGCACACACACACACACACACACTCTCCCACTCGCAGTGTTTCTTGTGTGTTTTCGAAGAACACGTCTGTATTTAGACAGAGGAAAGTGGCCTGTTTTCTTTTTTTAGATTGTGGGATTTTTCCTCAAATCTCAGAGCCCAGATTCTTTCCTCTCTGCGTCGTTTTGTTCTTCTCTTCTCGTGTTTGGCTGTTGAGAACAGCTGCGTTGGATCAGGTTCATGTTTTTGGCCTTTTTAAAGTGTTTAATTTAGTGCGTGTCGAGTCAGGTCAGCTTTATTTACAGCTTCGTACAATAGAAATTGTTTCAAAGTAGCTTCAAACAGGAAAGTAACAGAATCAGTGATGTGAAATTAATCAAATATGAGTCAGGAACAATATCAAGAAGATTCAAACAGACATTATGTTACACTGTATCATTAATGATGATGATTATAAGTTATTTTTCAGTATAAATATTTAGCAAAATCAGGACAAAAGCACGCACATCACCGACAAAAATATGCTCAAAGATGGATGCTCCACCAAAAAAAATATTAATAAAAAGCAGAAAAAAAGTCTGCACACCAAAGCTCCAAAAATAAGTGAAAATTTTTTAATATAAAAAATCTGTGCGAGACGCTTATTTTTGGAGCTTTGGTGTGCTGAATTTTTTTCTGCTTTTTATTAATATAAATATTTCCCATCAGAATTCAGACAAACTCTGTTACGCTTAAATGTCACATTCCATTGATGAAGTGGAATTTACATAATAATAATAAAATGTACATAATGGCGTTTAAGATAAGTATATTAAAAACTATATTTATTCTGTGGAACACAATAAAAGATATTTTGAGAAAATGTAATGAAAGTCAATGGGGTCCAAATTTGTTTGATTACCAGCATTCTTCAAAATATCATCTTTTTCAATTTGTTTTATGTTACACTGTATCAGATGATGATGATGATGATGATGATGATGAAGAGTCAATGGTAAATGCAGATTTTTGCTGCATTGATTTTTGTTAATATTGTGGTTTTTTTCAAGATTTTTATTGTGCTCATCAACAAAGTTGATAACAATCCATGTTATGGGTGTTTCATGCGTCAGTGATCTTGATGATATAATCAGTCACTGAACTGATGCCGGCGGTCGTTCTGGCAGGAGAGAGTCAGCAGGAAACGGACACACAGGAAGTGCTGGAGGGACGCAGTGAGCGTGTGCAGTGTGTCTCCTCCAGCCTCAGTTCCACATTAATAATGAAGCGTCCCTCGTTCAAAAACTCCCTAATGCAACGACTCAATGGCCTACTTTCAGTTACCGCAGCGCATCGAGAACAGAAAACCCTCTCCTCTCTTCCAGCCTGTGTGTGTGTGTGTGTGTGCAGAAGATCTTTCTCAGGACATTTTTACTGCAAGAATCACTGCTGAACTTACTCAACGAATCATAATTTTCTAGCTCACCTCACAGTATCGGTACATTGACTTTTGCACTCTTACAAATAAATGTTTTAAAACATTAAAACAAGCTTTAATATTAACATTGCAGCCCAGTATTAATTATGCGAAAAAAAAAAATAAAAATAACAGTCATTCATCATGACGAACACTAAAGCGCTGCATCATTTCAGATCTGTCAGTGCTGGAGTTTATATGACTGAAGCCTTTATTTCTAAATATGAGCAAACACACATTTAGATTTAAATAAACAACATGCAGTTAAAATGTATGTAAACAAAAATAATTCTACCAAAATCATGCTTTATTAAAACCTAATTTATTATAATATTACCTATTTAAATGTAATTGAAATGAAAAATTGTGATGCTGATATTCTTAAAAAAATTATATTTTAGATTAAATCTTTTCAAAATGTCTTTGCAGTGCACAATAAGCAATTAAAACAGTGTATCAAATGAAGTTCCTCACACTATTTCTATCATAAGTTTGATTTTCAACATGTTCTGGTTTCACAGAGTTGTGTTTGAAGGAGCTGATGGTTTCTGAAGCTCTACGGTTTACAGGGACTCTCCATCGGTGTAAATGTCTTCGAGCTGATCGTCTTTTCTTCTCACCCCTCAGTAAAAGCCTCTAGCATGTTTCTGGCGTCACGAACACACGCTCTTCTCCCAGAGGAACACGAGGAGCTGAACGAGAGCGTGGCGTACGGTACAAACACAACACGACTCTCGGTTTCCTTCAGACCTCGAGCGCTTCTGCGTTTCCTTTGTCTGACTTATTTTACAAAGCCATTATTTTTATTGAATTTTTAATTCAAAAACATTATCAAATTGTTGAATATGAAACGGATTTTAGTTTGCTCTTACAAAATGTTTTGTTTCTGTTATTTTTGTTTGTATGTAAATCTGGCCAAAACACGTTTATTTTGTTATTTACAGTAATTTGAGCTGTATTTTTCAGAAAGTGCCTGAAGTTTCAGTGTTTTCCTCACTGAAATTTACATTTGCATTTATTCATTTAGCAGATGATTTTATTCACAGCAACTTAAAAATGAGGAATAAAACAATCAATTCATCTTAACGTGTGTGTGTGTGTGTGTGTGTGTGTGTGTGTGTATACACTAAAAAAAAAATTTCATGATTTGTTATCAAAACATTGTTCTTTTGTCAAATCAACTTACATAATTAATGTAGTTCATCTAACAACATTTTGAGTTTATGTTGATTTAAACCAATCACTTTCATTAACTCAAAATTTTGACTTAATTGAAATTAAAAATTTAAGGCAACCAGGTAACTTACTTTTTTAAGTTAAACCAACAATTATTTTTTTACAGTATATATATATATAAAAACAGACCTGTAGACCTAAAAACACAGTGACACTTCAAATGTAAGTTGCCATTTGTGGTTGAATTGTTTATTTTTGAGATTTTCCATCAACTGTGTTGTTGTCAGTTTTCAAACTGAAGCTGTTTCTGTGTTTCTGTGGCATGTAGTTGCACAGAGACCGATGAGTAAGTTGAAGTAAAGTGTGTGTGTGTGTGCTGTGTTCATCTTCCTGCTAGAATCTCAGATTTTCCCCTTCATTGCTTCCTGATGTCATGTGTGTTCTGATGGAAAACTGGCCTCAGTGCTGCACACACACAACACACAACACACAAACACACACACGCTGATGTCGTGAACGCGTTGAGGAAACCATATTGTCGTATTGTGAGAGGGGAAGAACACAAGTGAGCTGTTAGAGCAGCAGTGGGACGTGAGAATCCGCTGTGACACAAACAGAAAATAGACTGAAGATCAGAGATATTTTATTTCCATACGACCGACTGCCTTCACAGAATCACTCCTCAGATCAAATGAAATTACACACGCCGTTCATGTGTGCCGTTTTTAGTTGAATGCAGGATTGCTGCGGCTCTGAAGTCGTCTCGGTCAGATGGTCTGAATGTACCACTGCTGTTTAACACATTTTCCTTCTCTCAGTTGGACCAAATCAGCTTTTAATGATTGTAAAATAAGTAAATCCTGTAACATGTTGCGCCGGTGAACGACAGTCACAGAACATGTGATGAAAGTGTGACAGAGAACTTGAGAAAAGAAAGAGTGATGAGCAGAAGATGTGGGTGATTCTTGTCAGAATGAACATCTCTTTACTGTATGCTGTTTGTCATTGGGCAGAAGGGGGTTAATTTTAGGCCACCATCGTGTGTGTGTGTGTGTGTGTGTGTGTGTGTGTGTGTGTGTGAGTGTGTGTGTTATGTAAGAAAGCTGATTCACTGTGTTTCATGTGTTTGAGCTGGTGATTCAGGACAGGCGCCTGGATCTCGTCAAAAATCACACCTCGCTCACAGATTTGACATAATGATAGAGATCGAGATCCCATCGTGGCATTTTACTATAACGTGTGATGATGTGGACTTTTCATATTATGTGTGATATTCATTTTCAACTTTTTGGACTGAAAGTCTTGATCTTCTGTCTGCGAGCTCTCATCATTTATTCTCTTTATGATGTTCAAACCTGTATGACTTTGTTTCTTCTGATATTTTTAGAAACTTTAGGGAACTGAACAACTTTGGACCCCATTGACTTTCACTGTATAGACAAAAACATTGAGACATTTTTTAAAATATCTTCACAGAAGAAAACCACATGAGGACGAGTAAATGATGATTTTTTGTAAATTAATCTCATAAATATTCTTTAAAAACATCTTTAAATTAATGATATTTATATATCTTTAAACTGTCATGTTTTGTGATACAAACATAAATATAAATGTCTTTTTCAAGTTCTGTAAGAAAGTGCAAAGCAGAATTTTCCTGATTTTAAAACTTTGTATTATATAAATGTATTTTTAGTGTAAAAGGGCAGTGAAATTGTCACAAAATTGAAAGTTTCAACACTTTTTGTAATAAGGAAAAAGTAATTAAAGACACAATAGTGAAGTTTCACACTATTATTATTTGTCCCCTAAAGAGGAGACAGAGACGTTCTGCTCATTCTCTCATTCATCTGTTTTTAACTGCTCTCTTTCTCTTTTCTCCGTCTGTTATGTGTCTCTAAACTTACAGAAATTCAGTTTTTATGATTAATTCGTTGTATGCGTGTGTAGAGTTATGGGTGAACGGCTGTACTGCTTCATTAGCTCTTGATTTGCTGTCAGAAAGGACAGATTTTCCAGGTTTTCTAAGTAAAGCGAGGACATTTATGGGTTTCTGTCAGAAATGTTTTCTTGCTGCAATGGCAAAAAAAAATGCGTTATTAATAAATAAAGCAACATGTTCATATGACGCTGCTGAGTGACTTTCAGTAGCAATGAGTTCATAGAACATTTCCTTGTGAAGAGACGGTTTAGATGATCCAGACTGCATGTTTAGTCTGACGTTTGATTATTGCAGTGTGTGATTATTGTGTGTTATTGGGACAGGTCTGTTTATTATTTAGTTGAAAGTTGAGTAGAGTTATCCTCTGGACAGAGTTAGTCCAGGAAGATTTGTCTGTAAGGGTACTGTTTAAACGCACAGCTACCAGACAAATATAAATATTTTTACAGTTATCCCTCCGCATGAGGAAGATCCGTTTAGATCCGCCCTGACGGAAAACAAAGTTGAGTTATTCTGACTGAAACTCCCTGACTCTTCCATCCAGATCTGTTTTTACTGTTATTTTTATTTCTTATGCATTCCAATTTTATTCTTATGTATTTGTTTCCTCTTTATGTTAAGCACTTTAAATTACTATTGTGTATGAAATGTGCTATATAAATAAAATCGCCTTGCCTATTATGGAATCTGTGGAGGAACGGATGAGATCCAACTGATCCAGAGCAGATCTAGTTTGAAATTCAGAACTGATCCAATTTAAATTAATTACAAATCTAGTTCAAATTCAGAGCAGATCCAGTTTAAATTCAGAGCAGATCCAATTTGAATTCAGAGAAGATCCAATGTAAATTTAGAACAGAACTGGTTGAATTCAGAAAAAATCTAGTTTAAAATTCAGAACCGATTCAATTTAAATTCAGATAAGATCTAATTTAAATTTAGAACAAATCTAGTTCAAATTCAGATCAGATCCAATTTAAGTTCAGAACAGATCTAGTTTGAAATTCAGAACCAATCCAATTTAAATTCATTACAAATCTAGTTCAAATTCAGATCAGATCCA
>NC_067235.1:35115000-35125000 GCF_019924925.1 Ctenopharyngodon idella
ATCCGCAGCTCGGGCATGAGGGAGGTTCTGAAGGGTGCGCAGCTGCTGGGCATCCAGTGCGTGGCGGACGCCTGCAGGGACATTCTGGGCGAGGCGGACGATGATCCGACGGACCCCGTGAAGGAGGCGGAGCGGCTGCCGTCTCGACGCAAGCAGGATCGGTGCTCCGTGGCCCGAGCCGTGTCCCCTGCCAGACCGGTGAGTTTCATGCCTCCGGCGTCTGAGGACACTCCAGAGTACGGCCTGCTTCCCACGCAAGGGCGAGAAGGAAACCCTCCGCCCGCGGCCGGACAGGCCCACCGAGGGCTGCTAATGAACGGAGGTGCGCACTGGCCGAATGAATCCACCCTGATCCCATACAGACCTGAAGACACGCCCTCAGAGGAGGAGGAGTCTGGTGTGCAGGGGCGGGCCACGCCCCACCACAGCCAATCACAACAGGGGGACGGAGGAGGGGGCGGAGCAGCAGCCGGGAGCGGCAGGAAGAGGAAGTCTCAGACACCACAGCAGTGTCCCGTCTGCCAGAAGATCATCCACGGAGCGGGAAAGCTGCCGCGTCACATGAGAACACACACGGGCGAGAAACCGTTCCAGTGCACGGCCTGCGGCGTCCGCTTCACACGGTACGATCAGCGGCTGCCTTATTGAGCCTTATTTTAACAAAATATTTTTTGGAGTTGTGAATAGAACAAAGATTATTTGAGTATGTTTTACAAGAAAATACTGTTTCAGTTTTCCTACTTTTAAAATTCACATTTAATTCATCTTGCTACTTCTTGCCGATTCTTTGTAATTGTTAGGGAAATTTACTAGTAAAAAATTGCTCTGATTCACAGTTTCAGGGGTGTGTTTGCCACGGCCAGAATGTTGCAGTTAATCCCTCTTATTTCTCGTCTCAGGAACGACAAGCTGAAGATCCACATGCGGAAGCACACGGGCGAGCGGCCGTATCCGTGTCCCAGCTGCCCCGCGCGTTTCCTGCACTCCTACGACCTGAAGAACCATCTTTCGCTGCACAGCGGCGACCGGCCGTTCGAGTGCCCGCTCTGCCACAAGGCTTTCGCCCGCGAGGACCATCTGCAGCGGCACCGGAAGGGCCACAGCTGCCTGGAGCTCCGAACGCGCCGGCCGCGCCGCGGAACCGGGCCTGAACCCGGCGGATCTCCGCCCTCGGAATCCTTCGGCCTCCATCAGCAGCATCCGGATCACATGAGCGCCGTCGCGGGGCTCCTCGAGGGCCATGGCATTCCCATGCCGGGTGTCCCGCTGCTGGCCGGCGCCCGGATGCCCTTCCCGGAGCTGCTGTGGCGGGCGGTCTCGGGGCCGGTGGGAAAATCCCTGGATAAAGCCGAAGGAGGCTCGTCTCCGTCCGGGAGCGGCTCGGTCGCACATAGAACGTGGGAGGAGGAGGAGGATGAGGAGCAGGAAGCTGCTGGCGAGGAGGAAGAGTGACATGTGTGTGTGTGTTTGTGTGTGTGTGTGTGTGTTCCATCATATATCAGCGGTGTAGTCGCATCATCTTCTGTTTCTGGTGCTGGTGGAGCTCATGAAGAATCACGCAGGGTTTTCGTTTTGTTTGTCAGATCTGCTTTTTTTTCTGCGGTATGTGGTTTTGTATGAATCCAAATTGACTGCTTGTGGAGATTCGTCTTGTTAATGTTCTGTGAGGTTGACGTTCACGCTATGCAACATTCGAACACATTCGAGTGATTGAACAAACCTGATTTAAAAACAAACAACTGAATGAATTAAGAATGCAAATGAAGCAGCTAGAGGCGGAGAGGGGCGTGGCCTTCCTCTGGACGGGACGTATCGCCACCTACAGGCACTCAGGATACCATGACGGTGAATCTACTGTAGCTGCTCTTAAATTTAGCCTTTTCCAAATAAAATGAATTTGGAATTTTTTTTTCTTCTTCGAATGATAGAATTTTCTTTCATACCAAAGAATATTGGTTAGTTTGGACTTAACTGAAACTAATTATATGTCAGTGAATTTTTCAGATATTTGTAGCCTTTAACATGTTTTTTCTGTTGTCTTTGAGAGAAAGACTAAAAATGGACCAGGTCTCAGTTCTCACACATTTAAAGGGCTTTCAGGACTGTGTTCAAATGCTCTGATGGCGCTTGAGAATCTTAATCGGACGCATTTGTTTGATTTTCGTTTACGTTTGTTCTGTTTTTTTTTTTGTTTGGGAGGATGAGCTTGATTTCATCCTGAATTTAGAGAACGCATCTGGTTTTCCTGCGCACTCGTTTTCTTTAAAGATGGAGACACGGCAGGATGGAGAATTCTTTTGTATACTATTCTATTTATTTATTTGTCGGTTTGATATTTATTGTGACTTTCCTGGTTGAGGCGCTTTGGTTATTCTGCATCATCTCTTCCTTTCGAAGCTTCCTTCAGTCCGAATCTTTGAGTTCGGTCGGAGCGACTCCTTGAGTCTTTCAGTTCAGTCGGAGCGACTCCTTGAGTCTTTGAGTTCAATCAGCGCAACTCCTTTTGTCGGAGCAACTCTTTGAGTCTTTAGTCGGAGCGACTCTTTGAGTCTTTAGTCCGAGCGACTCCTTGAGTCTTTAAGTTCAGTCGGAGCGACTCTTTGAATCTTTAGTCCAAGCGACTCCTTGAGTCTTTGAGTTCAGTTGGAGCGACTCTTTGAGTCTTGGAGTTCAGTCAAAGTGACTCCTTGAGTCTTTGAGTTCAGTCGGAGCGACTCTTTGAGTCTTTAGTCCAAGCGACTCCTTGAGTCTTTGAGTTCAGTTGGAGCGACTCTTTGAGTCTTGGAGTTCAGTCAAAGTGACTCCTTGAGTCTTTGAGTTTAGTTAGAGTAACTCTTTGAGTCTTTAGTCCAAGCAACTCCTTGAGTCTTTGAGCTCAGCTGGTGTGACTCCTTGAGTCTTGGGTCGCTTCAAGACTCAAGTAGTCGCTCCGACTAAAGATTCAAGGAGTTGCTCTGATTGAACAACTCAAGTTTTTAGTTGAAGAGACTCCTTGAGTCTTTGAGTTCAGTCGGAGCGACTCTTTGAGTCTTTAGTCCAGGCGACTCCTTGAGACTTTGAGTTTAGTTAGAGTGACTCTTTGAGTTCAGTCGGAGTGACTCTTTGAGTCTTTAGTCCAAGCGAATCCTTGAGTCTTTGAGTTCAGTCAGAGCAACTCCTCTGGTCTAGGATCGGTTCTGCCTTTTTTTCTCGTAATGGCCTCAGGTAGACGCGACGTGAAGCCTGATCAGATGTAACGTGTGCAAACGCACATATAACCGCTCAGGTGCTGTAGAGAACTGAGATTCGACGTCCTCTATTTGCAAGTTTTGCACATTGAATTTCTGATTAAAAGTACAATCGCCTCCGATGACCAGCACAGAACAGACAGAATGAAACGAGGAGGAGCCTTGCCTTTCTTGAAGCAAATATACATATCTGAGATATTTTTTGAGATAATAAAATTATTTGCATTACATGAAAAATTAGTCATTAATGACGTCATACTATAGCTTTAGCCGCCTTCATTTCGCTCTTTGACCTTCTCTTGATTATCAAAGCTATAAGACACACGCCGATCCTCATGGGAAGTGTGTTGGGATGAATTCTGGGATTTTCGTCTGTATGTTACTGTACTGCTGACAGTAGGGAAACTACCCAAAGAGGTTTATTTGCACTAAAATGGAATCTTTGTGTTGTGAAATATTGTCTTGTTCATTAGTCACCAATGATGATGATTGTAAATCCTCAATTTCTTCAAAAACTCTTTGCATCATGAATATTAATACTTCGCTGAATTTTGTATGTAAAAAGGTCAAGCTGCCTTAGTTTATTTTTAATTTTTTTTGCAACTGTTCTCAGGAAATCTTGAGCCATGCACTAAGTGGTTATGCAAATGTTTGGTGAATATTAATTTATTGTATATATTTGTGCTTGGAAATATGAACGCCCTGTTATTAAGTAAAGTTCCTGTACGTCTGTCTCTCCAAAGACGTTGTTTATTCCTTGATGTGATCGAGTTAAAAAGCAAAGCAGTGGTTCTGTTAGTGATTCGGGTGACGGGACGAGGCTCCTGGTCAAAGCCTTTAATCAGGGATCTGTTTTCTGTTCATAGAGTGAATCTTTCTCCGTGATGGCAAATAATTTCTCATGTTGTACAAATAAAGAGCAAATAAACAAAGATTTATGTTCAAATAGACTCTGCTGCCTCCTGCTGGTCCTTTCCTCCTACATTAGCTCAGTGTTTTTATCTTTATGCACATGATCCTGTTAATATTCAACAAGTGATGTCACTGTGTTCTAATTAATATTCATGACAGATTCCTCGAATGCAGGAATATACATTTTCACTTGATTCTTTAAGCAAACCTGATTCTTTAAATATTTCTTTTTTAAAAAATAAATAAGTAAATAAACATAAATTTTATTACCGAAAATTTTATTATTTTATAGCTGAATGTCTGCAAAGTTAGGATTAGGGTTACCCAATGTAGCATTGTTTTAATAAATATATTTTTTTAAATATTTTTTCATGCCAGGGTTTGCTGTGGAACTTTTTCACAAAAAAAAGAAAAATTGAATGAAAACGTCTTTGTTGGAATCTAAAATAAATAATTTACATTTGAATGTAAAAAGTGTGTGCAAGTTGATTTTACTATTAAAATACCATAATAACCTGCTTAAGTAACATTAGTTATGATTTATATTCTTCAGATTTTTGAATGAAACACATCTACAGTTGAATATTTTATAATAACCTACAATACAGCAATGCTGCCTAAAAAAACAAAGTACACACATTAATGGAGAGAAGGAGCCTGTGATCTTCCACAGAGAGTCCAAAACCTTCACGTGATTTTAGCGCCACCTGCTGGTGACAAACATGATGATGAAATGAGTTCTGAAACAGCAAAGAAAACACATTTAAAAACAGAATAAACCTTATTTTTGTTTGTTTCTTTGTTTGTTGCTCAGAACCAGATGAAAGCTAGCTTTAGGTTACTACATTTATTTATATTAATATAAAATGTTGGGTTAAAAACAACCCAAGTTTAGTTGAAAATGGACAATCCCGGCAACTGGTTTGTTTTAACCCAGTGGTTGGGTTAAATGTTGACCCAACCTGCTGGGTAGTTTTATTTAACTCAACTATGGTTTAAAAATGTCTATATGTCTGGATTAAAATGAACCCAAAATAAGTTGGAAATTAAAAATCAGACACATAATTACTAGAGACAACAATAATAATCAAAAGGTGAATATTTATTAATAAACAATTTAATACATGTTTATTGTTTAATTATTATTCATTAAGCTTATTCATTTCCAACATATTTTGGGTTCATTTTAAGCAAGCCAAATAGTAATTTTTAATCAATAGCTGTTTTAAATAAAATACTCAGCAGGCTGGGTCAAATATTTAACCCAACTGCTGGGTTAAAACAACCCATTTGCTGGGTTTGTCCATTTTCAACTCAACTTGGGTTATTAACCCAGCATTTTTTAGAGTGTAATATAATATATGCATAATGTTCAATCTCATATCATAATTAATGCAAATCAAATTCTCAAGACAATTAACTTTACATCGATGATCTAACAAAACATTCGCGAGGGTTTACTCCTATCTTATTTATCTTTTTCTGTCAATTATAGCAAATTATTGACTTATTTTTTCCCTTTGTATTCTGTTGACTGTAATTTTAGCATTAATAATAAAAATGAAACCAAAAAAAACATCTGTGAAGGGAGTTTGTCAGATGGAAGCTGCGCATGCGCGATGTTAGCGGAAGTGACGCAGGCGGCTGTGTTTCCGTTGGATGGTGTGTCTGCTCGAGCGTCAGAAGCGGATCGGTTCTGTTCGGTTCGATTCACCGTGATCAGAAACATAAACTCAACACAACAGATGTCATTCGGTGTCCCGCACAGCGGCGGGTGAGTGTGTGTTCGGTCGCTCGCGCTCGCGGCGCGTCTAAAGAGTTTGACGGCGCTGCTAATGGCGGGTGTTACATAACGAACCAGAAACACAAAACAATTAATCAGCAATATGTTCAGATGAACCGCCTCTGTTCTGTGCTGTCGAGTTTACTGCAGCGCCACAGACGTTTCAAACAGTACCATAGTAATACCGTGATGTGAACAGTGTAAAGTGTATGATAAACAGTCTTTACCATGGTACACATCAGAAGTACTGTGTTTGATCTGATACCGCTGTTGTGTGAACATAATATAGGTGTTCATCTCTATCAGTGAAGTTCTGGAAGTTGATTGGTTCAACAGTGTGAGATCCGTTTGTTCGGATCTGGAGTGATGAAACTGTCTGAGTGATTGTGTTTGATTGGCAGCTGATGATTTGTGTTTGAGGTCCTGCAGGTTCACACGTCAGCAGAACATTGATGATGATGATGATGATGATGATGGTTCATGTTGTGTTTGTGTCAGACGGCGCAGTAAATGGGACCAGGCCGGCCCGGTGTCATCAGGAGAGGCTGATGGAGGTTCTGCTCCCACTGGAGCTCTGGACGCTGCTGCCGCCGTCGCTGCCAAGATCAACGCCATGCTGGTGGCCAAAGGCAAACTGAAGCCGTCCCAGATCAGCAGCGCCGCTCCTGCAGATAAAGTCAGTCCTGCTGGCTTATATAAATTATACACACACATACACGAAACATATATTTATGAAACATATATATGTATGTACATTAGGGCTGTCAAGATATCAGATTTTTCACTACACACTTACTGTGGCCAAAAGAATTCACAATAACAATATATTACAATATCTATAGAAATCTTGAAAAAATAAAGCTGTCAGTCAAATTCAACTTTACTTAGTTTATTTTGTGTTTTTTTGTTTTTGAAGAATCACACCATTGCATACAAAACGAACAAATATAGTCTACACATAAATGATTAGTTCACTTCAGAATTCACATTTCTTGATAATTTACTCTCCTCCATGTCATCCAAGATGTTCATGTCTTTCTTTCTTCAGTTGAAAAGAAATGAAGGTTTTTGAGGAAAACATTCCAGGATTTTTCTCCATATAGTGGACTTCACTGGGGTTCAACGGGTTGAAGGTCCAAATGTCAGTTTCAGTGCAGCTTCAAAGAGCTCTACATGATCCCAGACGAGGAATAAGAGACTTATCTAGAGAAACCATCGGACATTGGCCTAGATAAGACTCTTGTTCCTCGTCTGGGATCATGTAGAGCTCTTTGAAGCTGCACTGAAACTGACATTTGGACCTTCAACCCGTTGAACCCCAGTGAAGTCCACTATATGGAGAAAAATCCTGGAATATTTTCCTCAAAAACCTTCATTTCTTTTCCACTGAAGAAAGAAAGACATGAACATCTTGGATGACATGGAGGTGCGTAAATTATCAGGACATTTTCATTCTGAACTGAACTAATCATTTAACAGCAACCTGAACCAGTTTGAAACTGAAGTGGCTTCTTATCACAGTATGAGGCTATTACACTGATGTCGATTGGCATTGCATTATAAATATTCATTATCCTTATGAAAATACAAGAGATGATGGCTTGAAGAACGCAGATAAACCATATTCTGTCACTATAGCCGTGTTTCCATCCACCTATTTGTATGCGCATTTTGGGATATATTGCATTAAAAAAATGCTGGAAAATGGAAACGCCAAAATGCCCATAAATTCTAAAAAATATGCATAAAAAACATATTTAAAGTAAACAAACAATAATCCAAGTTTTTATCTGAATGAGCACACTTTTGGATTAAAAATTATGTAATTTTAGTACTTCAGCTTATTTCAGTTAGTTGCCGTTGTGCCATTTTAAAACAAAATGAAGTGAGGAAGTTTCAAACACTAACAGTGTGAATATGAGGAGGAAACACGCATTAATAATTAAAGACAGGAAGTGTGTGTAGGTTGCAGGTGTTGGTGGGAATAAGGTGAAAGATGACCTGGTGGTGGCAGAGGTGGAGATAAACGACGTCCCGCTGACCTGTCGGAACCTGCTGACCCGCGGACAGACTCAAGACGAGGTGAGAGCAGGAACAGCCGTGTGTCTGCGTTCTGTCAGGTGCTTTCGCTCAGTCCTTGATTCTTCTCAATCTCCACACAGATCAGCAGAGTGAGCGGCGCTGCCGTGTCCACCAGGGGGCGCTACATGTCAGCAGAGGAGAAGAGCAAAGCACTGCCCAGGTGAGACGCTCCGTTTCATCCGACTGTGACACTGATGACCTTTACATGAACATCCAGTTCTGTTCAAGCTCTGTGTTCAGGCTTCAGGTCAGTCTAATCTTCTAGTATTAATGCATCTCTCTCGATCTCTCCGCAGTGACCGTCCGCTCTATCTGCATGTGCAGGGACAAACCAGAGACTTAGTGGACAGTGAGTGACGCCACTGATGGATGAGTTTCATTCTGAGGATCACGTGCGTGTGTGTGTGTTTAACATCGCTCTGTGTGTGTGTGTGTGTGTAGAGGCCGTTAACAGGATTAAGGAGATCATTACTAACGGTGTAGTGAAGGCCGCCACCAGCTCGACCTACAGCGGAGCGACGGTCACCGTGTACCAGCAGCCCGGACCCGCGGCTCCACCCACAATCCCCCCTGCTACACACAAAGCGCACTTTCCAGGAGGAGTGAGTACATGTGAACTCACATCAGTGAGAGCTTCCGGTCACTTCACACCATCCTAACCCCCGTGTGTGTGTTTGTGTGTGTGTGTGTGTGTTCAGATGCATTATGTGCAGGATAAGGTGTTTGTGGGTCTGGATCAGGCCATCCAGGGATTCTGCGTGAAGGAGCGTGTGGAGGGTCCGGGCTGCTCGTACCTGCAGCACATTCAGGCAGAAACGGGAGCCAAAGTCTTCCTGAGGGGGAAAGGGTCCGGCTGCCTGGAGCCCGCGTCTGGACGAGAGGCGTTTGAGCCCATGTACATATACATCAGGTGTGTGTCGAGATCACACACACACACACACACACACAGTCACTGTAGAGCAGTGTTCAGGCAGTTGAAGCATCAGTGTTTATGAGTTTCTCTGTTCCTCCAGTCACCCAAAACCTGAAGGACTCGCTGCCGCAAAAACCCTCTGTGAAAACCTGCTGCAGACCGTAAGACCCTCTCTCTCTCTCTCTCTCTCTCTCTCTCTCTGTCTCTCTCTCTCTCTCTCTGTCTCTCTCTCTCTCTCTCTCTCTGTTTATATTCATGTTTATTGTGCTGTATTGACAGTTTTTTCTGCGCAAAATGAGAAATTATGGCAAGTAAAATAACAGTAGTGCGAACAAATAAAACACAATAAATCTGTGATGTAATCAGTGTTAATCTACTATGATTTATAAACTATTGTAGTATTTGTTAATATTTTTTGAATTTGTTTTATTTTTATATTTTCAGTTTTAATTTTTGTAATTTTGTCATGTGCTCTTGTTGTTTTTATTTTAATATTTCTATTGAGCTTTAATTTATTTTTGTTTTAGCTTTAGTAATTTTAGTACTTCAACTTATATTTTTCTGTTAATTGCCATTGCTACATTTCTGATTTTCATTTGAGTTAAAAAAGGTTTTTTTTTTTTTTTTATCTAATATTTATATTTTATTTTGTTTCAGCTTTATTTCACTGAATGATTTTTAATAGTTTTTAACTGTAACAACACTGCGTGTAATGTGTGTTTGTGTGTCTGTCTGGCAGGTTCATGCTGAATATTCTAGATTCCTGAATCAGATGAGCAGTGTGATGCCCACACAGGGTAACACACACACACACACACACACACACACTTAAATTGCTCTATAAAGACAGTAACATCATTATTCAGCTCAATCCAGTTCAGTAATTGTGTGATTCACATATTCGATGTCATAGTTTGTATGATCACATGTTTTGATTGTGTTCATCACAGTGATGTGTGTGTGTGTGTCTCTGTCAGCAGGTTTCATTCAGCCTCCTGTCATTAACGGAATCCCGCCGCAGCCTCCGTATTACCCTCCCGCCGGATTCCAGCCCTCCTATCCCGCGCCCGTCCCTCCTCCACC